>NW_017263613.1:0-3089 GCF_001500285.1 Mollisia scopiformis
AGCTAGGCTACCTCCTCCCGGGTCCGGCAGTAGATAATGATCTTGTCTCGGGCGTGGTTGAAGATCTCTTGCATAGGCTAGCACTCCTGGACTAGATTGGCAGCTCTCTCAATGAGGGCGCCTAGTCCGGTCTCGAAGCTGACTATATACTTAATATTGGGCCGATTAGTCGATTCTCGGATAATTCTGAGCTTCACAAGCTTATTGTGCTCGATAAACTCCTCTTGCATCACAAGAGGGAGGGTTGCTGTCAGCCAGACCATCTGCGTCCTAATCTGCCGAACATACTAGCCTAGTTGAGCCATACATAGCCGATAGTCACTAGTCGTAATAGTAAGATGACTCTCGTCAATCACAATACGGTCTAGCTGCTGCCGGCTAACCAGGAGATAATAGTACTCCAAAAAGCCTTAAGTACACACAGCTTCGGCTAATACAATGACTAGTGAAGCTAACCGTTTACAATCGATAGACTAGATCAGGGGCCGGATGTCTACTTGGTGAAAGCGTCTTAGCATATTACCCCGCAAAGCCACTATTAGAAGAACTAAGATTATAGTTCTAGTATCTGCAATTGCAGCCCCAATTATAACGACTAAAGTCTTACTAGAGCCGGTTCCTATTACCAGAACTACTTGCTCGGCTGACTAAGGCCCTATGATGGCAAGCACGCCATTCCGCTAACTAAGGACCCGGAATTACAAGTCCGGTGCATTGTACAATTTCCGAGCAACGGCTAGTAGGTTAGCCTCAATATAAGCACCTCTCTTACACACTCGAGTACGCTTAGAAGCATCAAGCATTCGCAGCGATAGTGTCTCTGAAGCACCTTGTGGCCTCTTTCCCTAGAGAATATGATTAAATCGGAAGAATGTACGCTAGCTCTCGGATGCTCGGTAGTTCCGGTGGAGTAGAGCACTCATAGTGAGCGTGGTGGTGCCAGCGTAGGCATGATTAAAGGTGTGGTAGCTGTGGTTGCTTAGCTTAGCTAAGGCCATAAGATCCAGCTCATCCTCGATCTCCTCTCCCATACCATCTTCAAGCTTAAAATTAGCCCGCTCTTTAGCTAAGAACTTCTCTTTTGTGATCGATACTGCCATCTGTCGCCAATTGGAGCTGTGGAGTGCTGGCACCTGGGCACGAGTGCAAGCCTTATGTAAGCAAGCTAACAAAGCCTCGTCCGTCCAAACGCTCCCATTAAGCTTGGCCCAGAGGTAAGGAGAGAGTAGGGCACCGGGCTTCTGTTGGCGGAGGAAGAGCTATCGCAGAGGCAAAACGTAGGCAATGTATGTAAGGAGCAGATCGCTAATGGCCTTAGGCAAGAAGCGGATGTTATCCTTATAGGCGCCTGACTATTGCTAGCTCTTATGGTATTGCGTATAGATCATAACTAGCTTCTCCCAAATGAACAAGTGGCGCTAGCGAGCTGTATTGCGCCACGTGACTGACAGCAGCTCTGGGGCCCGCAGCGGGGGGCTAGGTGCAATGTGGCAGAGGACTAATAGCCGCTTAAGGAAGTCCTAAGCGTGTGCCTCGTAGATGGCTATAGCTGTAGGGTTGAGAGCTTTGCATCTACCGTCCCCATTAGCTAAGAATATAGCCCGAAGCTCAGTGCTGCCTTGGATCCGCTGGAGCAGAGCTTGCTTAGCACCCTCTAAGAACTCGGCATTGTGGGCATGCGAGAGCCAAGAGCCGCCAAAATCGTCCAGGTCTAAGTCGTCCTTTAGCCTCCACGATTCCATGGGCGTCAAGTCTCGGGCACTAAACATTAGCTCATCGTGTAGCAAAGAGTAGGCTTGCTAGTACTCAGACAGAACTAGCTGCGAGATCTGGGCCATCTGCAGCTCCACTCCTCGGTATCCGACTATCTGACCGTCTAAGGACCACCGGGCCTGGTGCTTAGCAATAGCAGCTTTGCCCACCTTAAAGAGGTAGAGCCGCCACTATAAGATGTAGCCAAAGGGCGTCTCGGCTAGCTACTAGAAGAACTTCTTGCAGATCTTAGCTAAGAAAATAGGAATCTGGTCCTCATTTTCTTGCTCTTGAAAGCAGGTATAGTCGAAGAGCACTATCTGAGCCGTCTAGGTCAAGGCAGACAAGTGGCTATTGTAGTTGCTCGGCTCCATCCACTGGCCCTAGCCTACCCCACTACCCCGCACTTTGCGACTAAGCATAGCACAGAAGCTGAGCACTGGGGACTTGAAGGGCACGCTCCCAACCGTCTGGCAGATCAGGGCGAGGTAGAGCCGTCGAATAGCATACTTGAGCGCCAGCGTAGCCTCTTCCTTATCCTCAAGAGCTAGGGCTTCTATGATCTCGTCCATGGCCTGGACTTGCTGAGCAGTAGGCTGGATGACGTCTTGGGGCAGCTTCTGGTCTGGCTGAGTCCGCGTAAAGTGGCCCTCCTCACAGTACACGACCCGGTAGTAGTACGCCAGCAGCTGCTTCGTAGTGGTGAAGTACTTAGTTAGCGTCGACGCGTTCTTATAGTACCGGAACCCGTCTGCCCTTCCTAATGCCCTAGCGTAGAATTCGTTCAGGATATTAGCCCGCTACTATGTCATTTTCCGGTCTAGCGAGGTGTCGCTGCAGAGCTAGTACGCGTCTCTCAAAACAGTCTCAGCTACAACTAGAATTCGGACGAGATTAGGATCCTCAGCATTCTCGGCACCGGCATCCAGCACCTTCTTTGGCGGCAGGGCGTACGAGCTCTTAATCTCGTCGTCCTTTAGCCTAACTAGGTGAGATGGGAAGTCTGTCCGCTTAAGCTATAGAACCCTCTCCGATCGAGAATCCCCGAAATTATGAACAATCCTAGCATAGTTTTCGAGATCGCCCCTTGCATCTTTATAATCTTCTTCTAATTGTTTAAACAAGGCCTTCTCTTTGTTTGCCGGCGCTTTGTTCGCCGACGCTTTGTCTACGGGCTCTTTACCCTCGATTACGACAAAATAATCAATACGGCCTTTCCTAGTAAAATACGTCTGTAGCTTGCACTCTTTCCACAACTAGCTACTCTCGCGAGATCTGGCTTTAGTCTTATGACAAGTAGCCTAATGCTCTTTCATCTTAAGGAGACGGCGGGTGCT
>NW_017263613.1:5592-8497 GCF_001500285.1 Mollisia scopiformis
CTCAGGTCATAATGTCTTTCTTAGACTACTATAGATTTACAAACGGGATGTTTACTTACAAAGGGACTAAAAGACTCTCCGAATCGGCACCAATGGCCCTACGATACGATCTTAAGCCACTTAAGAATTAGTGCTTTCGGCCATTAATTAGCCACACTTAGTCTCTGCTGTAGCCTTTGCACGTGCTACTAGACAAAAGTGCCAAGTATTCGCCGCTAGTGTAGCCGATATCAATAAGGCTCTACAGAAGCTAGAGGCCCAAGCAATAGTTCTAGATTTGTCGAAGCTCCCGGCCCACTATCACCAATTTTTACCTGTCTTTGACCGACGCGAAGCCGATAAACTACTACCCTTAAGGGGTACCGGAATCGATCATAATATCGAACTAGATAGCTAAGTCGAACCGCCCTGGGGACCCCTATACAGCATGTCAAAGGACGAACTATTAGTACTACGGAAGACACTCTCAGACTATTTAAGCAAAGGCTTTATCTGAGTTAGCAACAGTCCGGCAGCAGCCCTAGTACTATTTGCCAAGAAGCCAGGAGGAGGCCTACGATTTTGTGTCGATTACCGAGCCTTAAATAAGCTTACTAAGAAGGATCGTTATCCCCTCCCCTTGATCCAAGAAACACTACAATCCTTAGCTAAGGCTAAATGGTTTACTAAACTCGATGTCATTACAGCTTTCCATAGGCTACACATAGCTTAAGGGGATGAATAGAAAACTGCTTTTCGAACCCGTTATAGCCTTTACGAATAGCTTGTTACCCCCTTTGGCTTAGCAAATACTCCAAGTACTTTCCAAAAGTATATTAATTGGGTCTTACGGGACTTTCTCAACGACTTTTGCTCGGCTTATATAGACGACATCTTGATTTATAGCTTAGGTTCTCTCTAAGACTATAGGACTAAGGTTAAGAGCGTACTCTCTAGACTATAAGAAGCAGGCCTACAATGCGACCTAGGGAAGTGCGAATTCGAAGTATAGTCAACAAAATACCTCGGGTTTATCATTGAAGCAGGGAAGGGCATACGAATGGATCCCGAGAAGGTGAAGGCTATTAAGGAATGGGAAGCCCCAACTACAACCAAGGGAGTACGAGGCTTCCTAGGTTTTGCAAACTTCTACCGGCGCTTTATAAAACATTATTCACAAATTGTCCTACTCCTCACAGCTCTAACTAAGAAAGACCAGCTATTCATATAGTCATCTGACGCTAAAGACGCCTTTTAGCACCTTAAGAGGATCTTTACTACTAAGCCCACACTAGCACAATTCGACTTTAATAAGCCTACTCGAATAGAGACTAATAGCTCTGGCTAGTGTGTAGGAGAAACGCTCTTACAACCCAATTCTAACGGCTTATTCTTACCATGTGCTTTCTTCTCAAAGAAGCTCTTCCTAGCTAAATGCAATTACGAGATATACGATAAGGAGATGCTTGCCATTATACGGTGCCTAGAGGAATGGGACTCAGAGCTAAGAGGACTTTAAGGCTTTGAAATACTCTCTAATCACAAGAACTTGGAATATTTTATGACTATACGGAAGCTCACAGAACGCTAAGTTCGATGGTCTCTCACACTCTCTTAATTTAACTTCAAGATACGACATATAGACGGCAAAGACAACGTACTAGCAGACGCCCTCTCTCGTAGAGACCAAGACTTACTAGCCAATAATCAAGACAATCGAGTACAAGAACGGCAACTTCAACTCCTTAAACCTTACATGATCCAGCTAGACGAGAGCCTTATGCCGGCGGCCACCATTCGAGTAGCCCCCGTGGCCCCAGAGACTCCCTTTGAACTCTTTACAGACTAGGACCAGGCTATTAAGCACGATGAAGAGCTTTACACAGTACACAAAGCCGTACGAGAAGGGCATCGTAAACTCCCTCCTAGCCTCTTACTCAAGCTATCTATAGCCGAATGCTCTATAGTTGACAACCGCCTTATGTTCCGAAATCGATTATGGGTCCCAAAACGGCTCCAAACTGGCCTTATACAAGCTACCTACGACTCTTTAGTTCACATACACCCCGGCCGAGAAGGCTTATACGCTATATTAGCTAGACAATACTTTTGGCCACGAATGGGAGACGATGTTAGGCAGTTTACTAGGAATTGTGACTCTTGTGGCTTAAATAAGTCCTGGCGTACTAGGAGACAGGGATTCTTAAAGCTATTGCCTATTCTAGACCGAATTTAGGCTGAAATATCAATCGATTTTGTCACAGAGCTACTAGAATCAGAGGGCTGCACTACGATGGTTGTTATTACTAATAAGCTTAGCAAAGGGATTGTAGTAGGAGCACTCCCCGAGCTTACGGTCGAAGCTTTAGTGAAATGGTTCCTTCGAGCCTATTACTCCCACCACTTTCTACCTTCGGCTATAGTCTCCGATAGGGGCAGTCAGTTTACTAGTGCCTTTTGGAAACGACTCTGCGATCAACTTAAAATCACTAGACGACTCTCTATAGCCTATTCCCCTAAGACAGACGGATCCACTAAGAAAGCTAATAATATAATCAAGACAACACTACGAGAACTCATTGATTGGGCCTAAGACAATTAGGTAGAAGTTCTGCCTATAGGAATATTAGCAATCAATGGCCGTAATACTACGTCTACAGGCGTTAGTCCCTTCTTTTTAACGCATGGCTGGGAACAAACCCTATTCGACTTTAAACCTCCTAGTATACAACATCGTCACTCTCTAGTCCAACAAGCCGATTTACTCCTTCAGAAGCTACAAAATACTCGAGACTTCATACAAGCTACTATAGCTGCTGCCCAAGACAACCAGGAAAAGCAGACGAACGCATATCGGGACCAGGCCGCAGCCTATAAGGTTGGCGACAAAGTGTGGCTCTCTTTAGAGAATATTAAGACTCAACGG